>NW_027362772.1:261338734-261356350 GCF_046119375.1 Phyllobates terribilis | reverse complement strand
AAAGCGAATGCCTGTGCCCTGCTAGATGGTGGTGGAGGGGCGAAGAGGGGGGCAGCCTGTGCCCTGCTGGATGGTGGTGGAGGGGCGAGAGGGGGGCAGCCTGTGCCCTGCTGGATGGTGGTGGAGGGGCGAGAGGGGGGCAGCCTGTGCCCTGCTGGATGGTGGTGGAGGGGCGAGAGGGGGGGCAGCCTGTGCCCTGCTGGATGGTGGTGGAGGGGCGAGAGGGGGGCAGCCTGTGCCCTGCTGGATGGTGGTGGAGGGGCGAGAGGGGGGCAGCCTGTGCCCTGCTGGATGGTGGTGGAGGGGCGAGAGGGGGGGGGGGCAGCCTGTGCCCTGCTGGATGGTGGTGGAGGGGCGAGAGGGGGGGGGGGCAGCCTGTGCCCTGCTGGATGGTGGTGGAGGGGCGAGAGGGGGGGGGGGGCAGCCTGTGCCCTGCTGGATGGTGGTGGAGGGGCGAGAGGGGGGGGGGGGCAGCCTGTGCCCTGCTGGATGGTGGTGGAGGGGCGAGAGGGGGGGGGGGGCAGCCTGTGCCCTGCTGGATGGTGGTGGAGGGGCGAGAGGGGGGGGGGGCAGCCTGTGCCCTGCTGGATGGTGGTGGAGGGGAGGGGGGGGGGGCAGCCTGTGCCCTGCTGGATGGTGGTGGAGGGGGGGGGGGGGCAGCCTGTGCCCTGCTGGATGGTGGTGGAGGGGCGAGAGGGGGGGGGCAGCCTGTGCCCTGCTGGATGGTGGTGGAGGGGCGAGAGGGGGGGGGCAGCCCCTGTGCCCTGCTGGATGGTGGAGGGGCGAGAGGGGGGGGGGCAGCCTGTGCCCTGCTGGATGGTGGTGGAGGGGCGAGAGGGGGGGGGCAGCCTGTGCCCTGCTGGATGGTGGTGGAGGGGCGAGAGGGGGGGGGCAGCCTGTGCCCTGCTGGATGGTGGTGGAGGGGCGAGAGGGGGGGGGGCAGCCTGTGCCCTGCTGGATGGTGGTGGAGGGGTGAGAGGGGGGGGGCAGCCTGTGCCCTGCTGGATGGTGGTGGAGGGGTGAGAGGGGGGGGGGCAGCCTGTGCCCTGCTGGATGGTGGTGGAGGGGTGAGAGGGGGGGGCAGCCTGTGCCCTGCTGGATGGTGGTGGAGGGGTGAGGGGGGGGGCAGCCTGTGCCCTGCTGGATGGTGGTGGAGGGGTGAGAGGGGGGGGGCAGCCTGTGCCCTGCTGGATGGTGGTGGAGGGGGGGCAGCCTCCTATATACCTTGTACGGGAAGGTGTTGTGTTTGTTTTTTTTTTATATTCAGTTCACCATGGACCGCTCTAGGGCAAATGACTAGATCTTCCTCGGTTAAGTGCTAGCTTGTGAGGGTCTGACTGAGACCCCTTTCCCAGTAATCACCAGTACAGGGGACCACCCTCCTCCTGGCTGGGGAGTGGACCGTCCTGGGGCTTCACCACAGCTGAGACTGCTTAAAAGGTTATTCTAACTGACTTATACTTCATCCACCCTATGATCAGTTGGGGGGCTGATTTCTTGCTGTCCCACCATTCCTGCGATGAAGGTGTCCATCTGCTGTACAGGTGATTGAGCCGGGCCGGCTAGTTTCCTACATCTGTGTGGCCAGGAGCGCTGCCGTGAGGGGAGAATGCAGCGCTAAACCACTACTGCAGCCCCCTTCATTCTCTAGATCAGTAGTGGTCTGTGCCATCACACTACTGCATTATTTATATAGCACCATTGATTCCATGGTGCTGTGCATGAGAAGGGGTTACATACAAAATACAGATATCACTTACATTGAACAAACTAACAGTGATAGACTGGAACGGAGGGAAGAGGACCCTGCCCTTGCGGGCTTTTTTTCTACAGGATGATGGGGAAGGAGACAGTAAGTTGGTGGGTTACGGCACCTCCGGTGGTGGTGGTGGTGAGGTCACAACAGGGTCATGGCTTTTCAGGTTCCATCGAAGGATCCTAATGTGGATAATCGGATGTGTTGGGGCACAGAATTCCAGAGGATGGGGGGATATTCTAGACTTTTTGGTGGTGGTTGGGTGAGAAATGAGTAAGTGTGGAGGAGAGAAGGAGGTCTTGGGGTGATTGAAGATTACATGAGGAAAGATATTAGTTTGGAGAGAGGTTATGGATGGCTTTGTAGGTCAGTGTTAGTAGTTTAAACTGGATATGCTGGGCAATTGGGAGCCAATGAAGGGAGTTGGGGAGGAGTAGCGAGGAGAGAGATGAACTAGTCAGGCAGCAGAGTTTGACTGGAGAGGTGCCAGTGTTAGCAGGTAGGCTACAGAGGAGGATGTTGCAGTAGTCCAGGTGGGAGATGATTAGAGCATGCACAAGCTTTTAAGTAGACTGAGGGTTGAGGAAAGGATGGATTCTGGAGGTGGTGTGCGCTTGGATGTGCAGAGTGCAAGGTCTTTGTTGCCAAAGGAAGAGTGTCTGTAGTAGGAGGCAGAGGACCGGTCTAGGAGTATAGAGAATTGTCTTTGGCTAACTACATGGTCATAGCCTGGTAGTGTGGCTATACTGGTTACCAGTGTGACATCCATGTCGGACTTATTGACAATGTTAATTTACTCCAAGGTTCAGAAGTCGTTGTCCTGTATGACAACTCCTTGCGGTCCTTACACCTGGGCGAGTGAACTGCAGATAACAAGCGCCAATCGCTGATGCAAGAAGCTGATTACTCTCCTCTTTTTGTAACTGTTCGCTCACTTCCATTGTTGCTGGTGCATCCCACAATAATAATGTCTTTCCAAGCAATGATTGTGCAGATATCACATTTGTGGCAATATTTCTGCTGTTCTCTTGCTTCACTGGACATATGACCGTCTCAAGAATCAGGGCCATAACACTAATTCTGTATCCTGCATGTTTTTTTTTGTCAGGTTCTGTAAAAGAAAATATTTCCTGGATGCAGTAAAAAAACCACAAATCTGCATTATTCATCCTTCCTGGGTCCAGTGATTTCTTGCTTTCCGGTGTCTAATGGTTGCAGTGTTGGTGCTCCATATAAGACACCCGGAGCACCAGTCGAAGACTCAGCACTGGACCCAGGGAGGGTGAGTACGAGCTGCAATCGGGTGCACAGGGGTTTTCCAAAACTGTTAAACCCTCTGAACTCTGATCTACTGTATTTTACTCTGCAGCCGCACTTGTATTGTGGTAAATGGTATTAAGATATATAATTGACTAACCCATGCCTACAACACTGGGGCAGCTGTCTTAAAGGGCTCTTATATAACCAAAAGGCATGTTTCTTTCAGATGGAGGTATCCATATGTGGGGTTCGCACCCTTCAGACATTTATTGCCAATGCATAGTTATATCTAATGGAAACTCTCTTCTTAACAGAAGCCCCATAAACTGCTCATGGTAAGCAGGGCTGTGGAGTCGGTATAAAATGGACAGACTCCTGAAATATATAATTGGGTACAGTAGTTCAATGCAGTTTGTGGGGAATATTTTTTTTCATAAGAATTTGGGAAAGTTATGAAATGTCCTATTCCTGATCTAAGGGTCTAGACTTTTAGCTGAGATGAATCTTTGCTACATTAAATTTATCACTTAAACATGAGCCATGTATGAGGGGAGTCAGTGTCATGGAAATTGAGGAGTAGGAGGTTTGGCTTAATGACTCCACAGCCCTGATGGTAAGATTAGACCACTTGCATGTGCACCAGAAAGTAATATGGTGCTATTGCACCCTTTTGGAGTTGCTCTTGCTCCATAGAATCGGCTGTTGCACTGTATTGTCACTTACTATGGCATTTGATGGGCTCCTTACCAAGGTTTCCATAGGAATTTTCTTCATAAGCATTGCTTCTAATGTAAGGGACTGTTCTGCCATCCATCTTTCTGGTGTATCCTGATTATACAGCCGTTGGGTTTAGTGATGCACTCTAGTGGTGGTTTAATATTTCTGTCCTGTTGAAGCATATGGAGGAAGGGTCCTCTACTCGTGCCTCTAGGTCTGGGGCTGCAGTCATTTCCTCTTGTTCTAATTGATGTAGGAGAAATGTGCAGTTGTCCTTGCAAAATCTAAAATCTGCATATTACTGGTGGTCCCAGGAGCTAGTGAGGAGACCCACTTTAAAGGCAAAAGCGGGTAAATAGACATTCCCTCCAACTATAGTGCAAGACTGACTGCCTAGTGCAGGTTAAGGATGTGAACATGTAGTATTCTGTGAACAGCCATGCTGGATGTCACATGCTGTCATTACCTTAAAGGGGGTTATCTGGGCTCTTGCTGCTTCCCCCCCACCCCACCCCACATGGGGCTAAAAACTTCCAGGTAGGTAGTCTCTGATCTGTTCCGTTCCGGCTTAGAGCAATCACAGACAGCTTCTGCGGCTTGCAGTGAAGTAGTGTCAGAGTTGCTATGCTTCTGCCCTGTCGCTGGGGCGTCATTGCTGACAGACTGCTTCTGCAGTGTCAGCGGCTTTTTGCAGGAAAAGTTAAAGTTGTCCACTACTTTTTAAAATTGCCCCAATGCATTTACCCTGTGATTATAAGTCTTTTTGTAATTACCTTTGGTAGTTGTTGTTGCCTGTGAGTGGCACTATCCATGCCTGCTCACAGGCATCATGTGGCCCCAGGAGTCCAGATCAGTTTTGGTACCACCTTTATTTGGGCAGGTGGTTAATGACTGCTACTCTTTTGCTCTTTTACAGTCTCATGTAATACACAACTTCACCTCATGATATTGGCTGATCGTTGGGGGGGGGGTTTCCAATAGCTAGACCTGTGGCTTCCTTTCCAAAGTTTCACTGTAGGGGTATGTGCACACGTTAAAGCGCCACTCCAGTGTTTTTTTGTTAGGCTGAGGGTGCCAATACTTTTGTCTGGCCCATTTTTGGAGTTGTGAAATGATCAATGATTTGATTTTTGCTTCATTCTCTTGTTTTTTCCTTGCAAGCAAATTAAATGAAGATAATACCAAAGAATTTGCGATTACAATCATTTTCAGAAAGAAACTGAGTATTATCTGACAGAATTGCAGGGGTGCCAATACTTTTGGCCACCACTGTATATGCTCTCAATGACTGAGATGTCTTTGTGGTGCCTTTTATGGCTTGCCATCTATATATTTGTGGTCACTATAGACTTTAACCCCTTAAGCCCCGCGGGTGGTTTGCACGTTAATGACCGGGCCAATTTTTACAATTCTGACCACTGTCACTTTATGAGGTAATTACTCTCGAACGCTTCAACGGATCCCCCTGATTCTGAGATTGTTTTTTCGTGACATATTGTACTTCATGATTGTGGAAAAATTTCTTCGATATCACTTGCGTTTATTTGTGAAAAAAACGGAAATTTGGCGAAAATTTTGCAATTTTCAAAATTTGAATTTTTAAGCCCTGAAATCAGAGAGATATGTCACACAAAAGAGTTAATAAATAACATTTCCCACATGTCTACTTTACATCAGCACAATTTTGGAACCAAAATTTTTTTTTGTTAGGGAGCTATAAGGGTTAAAAGTTGACCAGCGATTTCTCATTTTTCCAACAAAATTTACAAAACCATTTTTTTAGGGACCACATCACATTTGAAGTCACTTTGAGAGGTCTTTATGACAGAAAATACCCAAAAGTGACACCATTCTAAAAACTGCACCCTTCAAGGTGCTCAAAACCACATTCAAGAACTTTATTAACCCTTCAGGTGCTTCACAGGAATTTTTTGAATGTGGAAGAAAAAAATGAACATTTAACTTTTTTCACAAAAATGTTAATTTAGACCCAATTTTTTTTATTTTCACAGGGGTAACAAGAAAAAATGGACCCCAAAATTTGTTGTGCAATTTCCCCTGGGCACGCAGATACCCAATATTTGGGGAAAAAATACTGTTTGGGCGCACGGCAGGGCTCGGAAGGGAAGGAGCGCTATTTGACTTTTTGATTGTAAAATTTGCTTGAATAATTAGCGGACGCCATGTTGTGTTTGGAGAGCCCATGTGTGCCCAAACTTTGGAGCTCCCCCACAAGTGACCCCATTTTGGAAACTAGACCCCCCAAGGCACCTTTCTAGATGCATAGTGAGCACTTGGAACCCCCAGGTGCTTCACAAATTGATTCGTAACAATGAAAAAGTGAAAAAAAAAAACACTTTTTCATTTTTATGAATCAATTTGTGAAGCACCTGAGTGTTCCAAGTGCTCACAATGCATCTAGATAGGTGCCTTGGGGGGTCTAGTTTCCAAAATGGGGTCACTTGTGGGGGAGCTCCAATGTTTGGGCACACAGCGGCTCTCCAAACGCAACATGGTGTCGCTAACAATTTGAGCCGATTTTCCGTTAAATTTGTTAGAGGACACCATGTTGCATTTAGAGAGTCCCTGTGTGCCCAAACATTGGAGCTCCCCCACAAGTGACCCCATTTTGGAAACTAGACCCCCCAAGGCACCTATCTAGATGCATAGTGAGCACTTGGAACCCCCAGGTGCTTCACAAATTGATTCGTAACAATGAAAAAGTGAAAAAAAAAACACTTTTTCATTTTTACGAATCAATTTGTGAAGCACCTAGGGGTTCCAAGTGCTCACTATGCATCTAGATAGGTGCCTTGGGGGGTCTAGTTTCCAAAATGGGGTCACTTGTGGGGGAGCTCCAATGTTTGGGCACACAGGGACTCTCTAAATGCAACATGGTATCCGCTAACAAATTGAATGGAAAATCGGCTCAAATTGTTAGCGGACGCCACATTGCGTTTGGAGAGCCCCTCTGTGCCCAAACTTTGGAGCTCCCCCACAAGTGACCCCATTTTGGAAACTAGACCCCCCAAGGCACCTTTCTAGATGCATAGTGAGCACTTGGAACCCCCAGGTGCTTCACAAATTGATTCGTAATAATGAAACGTGAAAAAAAAAACACTTTTTCATTTTTACGAATTAATTTGTGAAGCACCTAGGGGTTCCAAGTGCTCACTATGCATCTAGATAGGTGCCTTGGGGGGTCTAGTTTCCAAAATGGGGTCACTTGTGGAGGAGCTCCAATGTTTGGGCACACAGGGACTCTCCAAATGCAACATGATATCCGCTAACAATTTGAGCCGACAATTTGTTAGCGGATATCATGTTGCATTTGGAGAGTCCCTGTGTGCCCAAACATTGGAGCTCCCCCACAAGTGACCCCATTTTGGAAACTAGACCCCCCAAGGCACCTATCTAGATGCATAGTGAGCAGTTGGAACCCCCAGGTGCTTCACAAATTGATTCATAAAAATGAAAAAGTGTTTTATTTTCACCTTTTCATTTTTACGAATCAATTTGTGAAGCACCTGGGGGTTCTAAGTGCTCACTATGCATCTAGATAGGTGCCTTGGGGGGTCTAGTTTCCAAAATGGGGTCACTTGTGGGGGAGCTCCAATGTTTGGACACACAGGGGCTCTCCAAACGCAACATGGCGTCCGCTAACAATTTGAGCCGATTTTCCATTCAATTTGTTAGCGGACACCATGTCGCGTTTGGAGAGCCCGTGATGTGCCTAAACAGTGGAGCTCCCCCACAAGTGTCCCCATTTTGGAAACTATACCCCTCAAAGATTTTATTAAGGTGTATAGTGAACATTTTGAACCCAGAGGTACGGCACATTATTTGTTTACATTAGGTCATCATATTGAATAAGTTTTCATTATTCTTGAGCGCAAGTGCTCGCTACTTGAGTTTGCATCGGGTACTCAGGTATGCACCATGTACAGCGTGTGCTCGAGTGACATGCTCGAGTCCCTGCTCCGCATGTTTCACGGTTATTAGACAGCCAAAAAAAAACATGCGGGGATCGCTCGTGCATGGCAGGCAATCCCCGTAAAGTTTTTTGGCCGCGAAGCATATGGGGCAGAGACTCGAGCATGTCACTCAAATACCCACGATACTAAATGCATACCAGAGCACCCGATGCAAACTCAAGTAGCGAGCACTTGCTCTCAACACTAGTCGCCATATCGTCATCTTTTTTTCTTACTTTTGAAAAAAATCCCAACCCCAGCCCTAACCCTAGCACAACCCTAGCCCTAGCACAACCCTAGCCCCAGCACAACCCTAGCCCCAGCACAACCCTAGCCCCAGCACAACCCTAGCCCCAGCACAACCCTAGCCCCAGCACAACCCTAGCCCCAGCACAACCCTAGCCCCAGCACAACCCTAGCCCCAGCACAACCCTAGCCCCAAACCCAGCCCTAACCCTAGCCCAATCCTAACTCAAGAGTTTATTTTTGACGCCGTTCCTTGTGCGGTATAAGTGATTAGACGACTTTATTCTTCGGGTCGGTGTGATTACAGCAATGCCAGAATCATATGGGGTTTTTATGACTGACAGCTGTCACACACTAAAAGACGCATTTTTTGTAAAATCTAGTTTTTGCATCGCCATATTTTGAGAGCTATAATTTTTCCAAATTTTGGCAGACAGTCATGTGACGGCTCGTTTTTTGCGGGATGACTTGACGTTGTTATTGGTGCCATTTTCAGGCACGTGACATTTTTTGATCGCTTTCTATTCCGATTTTTGGGAGGCAGAATAAACAAAAACCAACAATTCAGGAATTGTTTTTTTTTTTTTTTTTTTTTTTTATTCTGTTCCGCGTGTGGTAAAATTGATGAGGCAGCTTTACTCTTCGGGTCAGTACGTTTACAGCGGTACCACATTTGTATAATTTTTCTATGTTTTGGCGCTTATACACAATAAAAGCTATTTTATAGAAAAAAATATTTTTTAGTATCGCTTTATTCTGAGAGCTATAACTTTTTTATTTTTCGGCTGATGGAGCTATATGGCGGCTTGTTTTTTGCGGGACGAGATGACGTTTTCAGCGGTATCATTTTTATTTATATGCGTCTTTTTGATCGCGTGTTATTCCACTTTTTGTTTGGCGGTATGGTGATAAAGCATTGTTTTTTGCTTGGTTTTTTTTTTTTTTTTTTTACCGTGTTCACTGAAGGGGTTAACTAGTGGGACAGTTTTATAGGTCAGGTTGTTCTGGACGCGGCGATACCAAATATGTGTACTTTTATTGTTTTTTTTTTATTTTTTTTATAATAATATTTATTGATGGGTACATTATATTTTTATTTTTGGTGTATTTTTTTTATTTTTTTATAATATTTTTGCACATTTTTTTTTTTTTTTTTCCACTTTCACACAGTTTATACACTTTATTACTTTGTCCCACTCTGGGACTTTCACTTTTTTTTTTCTGATCGCCTGCATGGCACAGGAATGGAGCACCATCCCTATGCCATGAAGGCTGTCAGAAGTGCACAGTGTGAAGATTGCTTGGAGATGCACTGCGCATGTCCAAGCAATCTTCCTGCTCTCTGGTGACCCGGATGTTGTCATGACGACATCGGGTCGTCATGGCAACACCCGGGAAGCCTTTGCAGACTGCGCTGGAAGCCGGAAGAGGAGGTGAGTATCGGCGATCACCTCCCCTTGCCCCCGCAATGCCGCGATCGACTTCGATCGACTTCGATCGCAGCATCGCGGGGGTTAATGTGCTGGGAGCGGTGCGTGACCGCTCCCTGCACATAGTACCGGGTGTCAGCTGTGACAATCAGCTGACACCCGGCGGCGATCGCGCCCGCACAGCCTGTGTGCGCGCGCGATCGCCATGACGTACTAATACGGGTCTGGCTCTTAAGTCCCAGGGCACAGACGCGTATTAGTACGTCAGATGTTATTAAGGGGTTAAATGTTTGTTTTAAATAATTCATATTAAAGTTTACTGTATTCTTTGTAAATCATTCTTCGCAATTTGATCTAAATTCCATCCACTATGCTGTAACATCTGGACACTGGATTTGACGCTGCATAACACGCAGTGTCTCTGGATTGTGTTCACAGCCCCTTAAATGGGTGTGTTATTGTTGCTAATTTTTCTCCACTCATTAGTATGGGTGAAATCTGCAGCAAAAAAACTGAAACAATTGACATTCTGCAGACTTCAATCTGCAAGTCACAAATAAGCAACGTGTGCAAGAGACTTTCGGCTTCTCATTCACTTTGCCGGCATCAGGAAACCCTTCAGGTTTTGTGATAAATCTGCACAAACGCCACAAATCTGCAACATGTGCACAGGCCCTAAGGCCTCAATGGTGGGAGGTGGGAATAGTCAAACATCCGTGTATGGAACAAACTTGCATCACTGTTCTGTCTTTTTAGTTTGTTTTTTTTTTCCCTCATTTTGTTTTTCATTGACTGTTATAAGCTATATGAGAAACCAACATCTGGGATTCCAACCTGGCGAGGAATGTTGGGTACAATGCATACACTAAAAATGGACATCTGAATAGTTTAACATTCAAGTTATTTTGGGGGGCTTACAAAGACTAGCTTTTCATATACCAGCCTTGAACAGAAGCCCACTGGAGTAAGATCTTATAAGTGGAGACAGAAGCCTATTTCTGAGAGATTACAAAGTTGCTTATTTATACAATGTTGTTCCTGCCATAAGTGATGTCTACCTCTGCTTGCAATGGATCAGATTTCCACTAAGGACAAAGGAGATGGGTGACTAGATCTGTAATTGTGTAAGGTCCTGGACATGATCTGGGTGCTGTTGTCTCGCTGTCCAGTTTATTCTTTGGGTTTCCTTTCGGAGGTATTACAGACGGGAAGTCTGCTGCGTAAATCAAATCTCATACAATCTTCTATATGGTTTTACATTTCCGGAGACTCTTGTGCTTCCACCTGTTTTTCTTTGACCGAACCCTGACTGCTTGTGGTTCAGCTCTCTGCTGTCAGTGGTGGGAGCTGAAACGCATTTCCACTTAAAAATGAGTCACAATATTCTAGGAAATCTGTGTGACAACAAAGTCTCCATTAAGGTATGTGCACGCATTAAGTATTTGCTGCAGGAAAAAATCGCAGCTTACTAAATTTTTTTTTTTTTTGCTTGCATCTTATGAGTGAAGAAAAACCATCACCAAAGTATGGGTGACATCTCCAGCATAAATGCTGAAAGAATTGACATGTGGCAGATTTAACACTGCATGTCACAAATAAGCAATGTGTGCATGAGACTTTAGGATTCTCACTCACTTTGCTGGCATCAGGAAACTCTTCAGGTTTTGTGACAAATCTGCAACATGTGCTCAGGCACCTAAAAGTCGCAGCTACCGGAGTATGAGGTGACTGCAGGATAACCTACTGAACTGAGAAGATGCATCCCCAGTGTAACATCCAAGCTGTCAGTACATTGTGTGGTTAAAGGTCTCCTCCCATGACTGCATAATCCTGACCTTACTAATCAAATATTTAGGTCCTTGTGCAATATGAGATGTACGTAGTCTGTTCTGGGATGTTGAAATACTATGGAGAGAATTGGTGACCTTTATTTCTGTAATGCTGAGCGCTTCTGTGCCATGATTGGCTATATAATTATGACATGCCAAGTTAGCCTCCCCTGACCTGACAGCATTTAAAGGGGCTGTCCAGGTTTGGAATGAAAGTGTGCTCAGTCCAGAGCCTCTCACCCAGCCAAATTGGTTCTCATACTTTGCACTGATGGGCAATACATCAGGAACAGTGTCTGCAAATTGAGATTCTGATTAGGCTTTTACCCTAAGTCATATTGCAAGGCTTGTTAGAGGGTTGATATTGACTTGCAGGATTGCTGCTTCCAATAGGTTGTGCTATAGAGTTCTACCTTGTTTTACAGGCAGTGTTTCCTCTAAGCTACAGGTGTTTAATATTATATATAGTTATATTATATCTTACAATAGTGTCCCCACACGTCCATGGGTCCAACAGAGCAGGAACCTCTGGTAACTTGCATCTTTTCTATGGTAGTTTGGCTGGGTGTTAAGTATGGGAACCCCCTCAATCTTCAGTCTCATGCAAACATCAGATCGTGGATCACTAATGCAGGGACTGGCTGTGGTTCTCACAACTTAGAAATGTATGAAGCTGTGACACTCGGGTCTGGATGGCCATAACCAGTCCATGCATTGCAGCCCATGAATGGGCTGATTTGCACAGATGTCTGCATACACCCTTATATATGCATATTGACAGTGCCTTAGTGTGGGGTTTTCCTTTTCTGGTGTTTGGTCTTCTTCTTGGCTGGAGACTGGTTGGTAGACATCTGGGTGTATGTGAGCCTCCACCATACACATTAGATGAATGGCCACTGGCATTAGCTGACTTTTCTTTTTAGAGCGTGTGGTCACTTGCATGTCCAAAATCTCATATTTGCTAAAATAAATTCACAAGTCTGTTTCCCTTCCGGTTGTGGTCAATTATTAACTCTTCTCTCCTCTTCATCAGACCTGACCGTTGCCCTTCCTGGGGCTTCTACTGGCCAGTGGACATCAGGAGGCTGGACAGCTGAATGCGATTGCCTCTGGATCTATAAAAATTGAACCTGCGGTGGAATATGGGTCAGAAGGTCACAGGAGGCATAAAGACAGTGGATATGAGGGACCCTGCATACAGACCCCTGAAGCAGGATCTCCAGGGTCTGGACTACAGTAAGCCTGCCCGCCTGGACCTCTTGTTGGATATGCCCTCGGTCTCCCATGAAGTACAGCTCCAGCACTCCTGGAATAATAACGATCGATCGCTCAATGTTTTTGTCAAAGAGGACGACAAACTTGTTTTTCACCGGCATCCGGTGGCACAGAGCACTGATGCCATTCGTGGCAAGACTGGTTACACGCGAGGCCTGCACGTGTGGGAGATAACGTGGGTCATGAGGCAGCGAGGGACTCATGCTGTTGTTGGAGTGGCCACAGCGGATGCCCCGCTCCATTCTGTGGGTTACACCACACTCATAGGATGCAATGGGAAATCCTGGGGTTGGGACTTGGGTAGGAACAAACTGTATCACGATGGTAAAAATCAGCCGAGTAGGACATATCCTGCTTTTCTGGAGCCAGACGAAACCTTCATTGTGCCGGATTCTTTCCTGGTGGTACTAGATATGGATGATGGTACTCTGAGCTTCATCGTGGATGGACAGTACATGGGCACTGCCTTCAGAGGATTAAAGGGAAAGAAACTATACCCCATCGTCAGCGCGGTATGGGGCCACTGTGAAATCAGGATGAGATACATAAATGGACTCGACCGTAAGTAATGTTACTAATTCCAGCCGCGGCACTCGTCCTCATAGACGGTTACCATTACACTGTCTCCAAAATGTAAACTCCTGTCTCCATGTAGTGTTTGCTCTGGCTAATCTCTTGTCATTTGGCTCCAGTGAGGAAAGGTTACCTGTCCTCATTTTGCTGGATTCCCAGCCTGCCATGCTATTTAAATAGTGAGTGAACTGTAGATGATCATTACTGGTGTACAAAAGAGTTGCTGGGTATTCACCAGATATGGCAATGTTAAAGTGATTGTCCATTACTGATAACCATTTCTCAAACCCTCATAGTAAAAATGACTTATACCCACCTCCAGCAGTGATGAAGCGGTAGTTATCCAGCAACTCTTGAAAGTGACTTTGAAAAAATTAAAACCATGAGACCATGGTGCAACTGAAAGCGTACAGAGGCTTGCGCGTTTCGGATACGTAGATCCTTATTCATAGCATAATACAATGTTGAAATGGAAAAACTTTTAAGGCATATGGAGAAAGCAGCCACCCACCAACATCACCTGTTCAGAAGCTCGACTACACGAGTCCAGAGTCTCAGAAAACTCAGTTTTAACCCTAAATGAACTGTTTCTATTTTAAAGGGGGAAAAGTCAGTTCTCCATATGCCTTAAAAGTTTTTCCATTTCAACATTGTATTATGCTATGAATAAGGATCTATGTATCCGAAACACGTAAGCCTCTATACGCTTTTAGTTTCACCATGGTCTCATGGTTTTAATTTTTTCAAAATAAAGGCTATTTTTTAAGTCCCTTTCACGAGATGCTGGATAACTACCTCTTCACTGCCTAATGTCTCCCAGACGGGGATCTTTACAATCTGAGCACCGTGCCTCATGAGAAAGTGGACCGAGCAGGCTGACCCAGGTGAGCTGAAATATTTTTTTTCTACATTACCACCTCCAGCAGTTTCAGCACTGGCTCTCCCAGGGATTGTGTGACCTTGTCATGCAATTCCTGCAGCCAATCAGCACTGGCTTCACTCTCCTTTTTCTATGGACATAAATGACATCCAAGAAGTGAGGGCAGCTGCTTGATTTGACCAAAGGAGAGAAGACAGGGCTAAATGTCCTCAGGAATCTGTCAAGCAAGCCCCTGGGAGAGCCAGTGCTGGCGCACACCCACCTAAAATGAGTATAGGTGTTAACTTATTGGGAGGAAATGTAGGATTTGTCAGGAGTGAACAACCCCTTTGAACTGTGACTTTTATGTCTGCAGAGGTATGGCCTCAGACTAGCAATGTACAAGGTGAATATTGCTCTAATCTGCACGGTAGTGAAGAACCTCTTAATGATGCTACCAACTCTCATTTTTGCACTTTATATATTTTTTCCCCTTGGGAGATTACAGCATTTATTTAAGGGGTTGTCAAGTATTGGATAATCCATTTTCATTCCAGTTGTAAGATTGTTTGCATCATTTTTAGATGATACCTGTGAAACTGAAACCAAGTTGGTGACCTGGTAAACCCAACTCCTGGGCACCAGTGTTGCACCATTGCACTTCTTCAATAATGCAATCTATAGCCAGTAAAACTACTACTAAGAACTGAGCAGTTACACAATGGAGATAATTTCAGTACATGATTGAAGGGTATCTAAAGGTGTCTGAACCTTGGTATCTGCCCTAAATACCTGACCTACTCTGGGTCCCAGAGCCTCATCCATGTGCAGAATTGGGTCAAATTCAGACAGTGACTGGCAGCAGAGGAGGCGGCCTTGTATATTTCTGTATTCCATGGGACCATGGTAAAGACAGAACACAACTATTTACCATAGAAGTGGCCCTTGCTGGGCTGGTACCTCACTTATTGGACATCTCTGGCATGCCGCTATGGGAAAATGTGTTCAGCCCTGACAAAGTAAAATATTGGGGCCAAGTAACATATATTACTTTTGTGGTCTATGATGGCAATTGCCATGATTGAAGTGATGACTGAAATACTTCACACTGGCATTGTGCAAAGAGTAAGTGTCTGTCAGCACAGGTGGGCAGACTGGGGGCACTGCTGGATTGCATAGACCTGCAACCTGTCACCTAACCACAGGATAGATATCTTGCTGATCAATGGGGGGTCCAAATGCTTGAACCTGCAATGATTGGCAGAACTGAATATTTTATCCCCCAGACATGGTACTTTTATCACTTTACATGGTGAAGAGGCCAGTTGGACTGTCGCCCCATTAATTCTCTATGGGGCTGCAGGGGGGAAAAGTGCCAAATGTGGCACTCGGCAGCCCCATGGGTGGATGGATTAGCAGTTAAGCATGCACATGGGATAAGTTTTCCCTTCCGGCCGACTGAGTCCCCATTTGTCAGAACCCACCAAACTGTTCTCATTGGACAACCCCTTTAAGCAAATACATATTCTCTCCCTTCCCACTCCCTTTCTAATAGGAAGGGGGGGGGGGGGGTTGTCTTAAACTTTCCTATTAGGAATACCTCTAAGCTTTATTGCTATCTTAATATGCAGTAGGTGTAATATTAACAAATACCTTTAATTAGAAATGCCATATAGTTCGAATTCTGTCACTTGCCTCATGTGCTGGGTATTGTGGTAGTTTGGCTATCCAAGGTTACTACCACTCATAGTGAGTTAGTTGTTAGTTGTCATAAGCTACTGCAATGCCCTTTACATGGTGTAACTGACAGAACTATATACTAAATTTCTAATTGTTATTTGGGGAAAGTGTCTTGGATGGGACTACCCACTTTTAATGCAGCTGTAAAGTTGTACCCATCACTTTGCTTTATGCTGTGGACTTCTCCTTCTATAATGCACAGGGGGAAATATTCAGCATTTCTGCAGCCCCAAAGGCTACAGAGCAGCTATAATATAATTACAAATCTGTAGCAAAATCTGCAACAGTCTGATTTTTGTTGCAGACTTTGACTTTTCCTACAGTCTTGCATTCTAGTGTTTGCAAGTGCTCATAAATCTGCTGATATTCTGGCTTCGTAGTGATATCCTGCTGGACATGGCTGCCTTCTGCATCAAGGGAGGTGGGGGAGTAATAGAAGTTATTGGAGGATCTAAGGAATCCCCCAATTCTGCAGTGATGATCGTGTGCCTGCGAGCTGCTTGCAGCCCTCAGACCGTGTACTTGAGCCCTGTGGTGTAGATGAATAAGCTGCGCTGTTCTGGTAACGTGCACGCTACTGACCCTTTCTTGCTTTATTTACAGCTGAGCCCCTTCCTCTGATGGACTTGTGTCGACGAGCTGTTCGCCTTGCACTGGGAAAAGACAGACTAACTGAAATCCAGACTCTTCCGTTGCCAGCATCCCTTAAAGGCTACCTACTGTACCACTGAGCACCCTGGCTGCTCCTGGACTAGTCGCCCAGTGCTATGCATCCTGAGACTTCACTCTCGTCCTTAATGCTTGTCGGTAGGAGGCTGGCGGTACGGTTTCCTCACGTGCATGCTTCCGGCTACAGAATACCTCCAAGTTTTATCTATCTGGGATCTTGCAACAATTTTGGGTTCTGTATGAAAGACCTTTGAATGTGGCGTGTGACTTAGAAAAGTGCTTCATGTGTAATGAGTTGTGACCAATTGGTTTCTTTTATTAACTTGATGGTCTTTTGTACAATGAGACTTTATTTCCTCCCCATCTGCCCCCTGATGGGCTCTTATGATGTATGTCCTATGCATTTTAAATGTCTTGTCCTTTTACTGTTACTGTGCCTCAGAACACTACTCGGAGCAGAAACCCACAGCTCCTGGGATCACTTCTTCATTTACATGTCTGTAGCTTCAGAAATCCCCCTTCACTTTTTAATTGGACATCATCATAATGGCGAGACTGGTATATTTGGTGCAGATGTATAGGCCAACGCTCTACAGATCAGGAGAGTGCCCCTTAATGGTGGAGAAAAGTGTGGCACCAGTTATGTAGTCTCAACTTTAACTTGCGGCCTATTGATTTTTGCAAAATTATTCTTTTGCCACTGTGTATTTAAGTGCAATATAAAGCTGAATCCTTAACATTTCTTGCATTATTCTAGTGTAAGGAGATAACCAGGATTGCAAAGTGTGCATTTTATGACCCAAAAAGTGCATCACACAAGCCCACGGGGCTGCAATGCTTCAGACGGCTAATGATTACTTTTTTTTTTTCTTAATGACCCTTTTGCGTAAATTATTCTATACCAGTCTCTTGCTATAGGCCAAATGGTTAAGGATCATCCAGACGTCGGTGCATGTTGGCTGTGGCTCTCCCAACCCGAGCGTGGCGGCTTCATGTTTTTCTATGAGGACGTCCTGCTCGGGTCTGAGCCATCTTACTTGCCCAGTTTGTCATTCCAGACTGGGAAGAAAAAAATGCTGTCTGCTCCACATTGCTTTATTTTCCCACCACATGGAATGAAGGCAATATATGCACAGGTACAATGGTAATGTTTTTATGTCTTTGTGTGTAAGGTATGTGAATTGTGACAAGTGCATCGGTCACTGCCAAGGCAGCAAGTTGTGCCGGACTGTCTATGCCTAATAACATTCCGGCCATATCCCACGTGCATAGTACAGTGCCATGGCTG